>NC_088916.1:0-5000 GCF_963576675.1 Euphorbia lathyris
AAACCCTAAACCCTAAACCCTAAACCCTAAACCCTAAACCCTAAACCCTAAACCCTAAACCCTAAACCCTAAACCCTAAACCCTAAACCCTAAACCCTAAACCCTAAACCCTAAACCCTAAACCCTAAACCCTAAACCCTAAACCCTAAACCCTAAACCCTAAACCCTAAACCCTAAACCCTAAACCCTAAACCCTAAACCCTAAACCCTAAACCCTAAACCCTAAACCCTAAACCCTAAACCCTAAACCCTAAACCCTAAACCCTAAACCCTAAACCCTAAACCCTAAACCCTAAACCCTAAACCCTAAACCCTAAACCCTAAACCCTAAACCCTAAACCCTAAACCCTAAACCCTAAACCCTAAACCCTAAACCCTAAACCCTAAACCCTAAACCCTAAACCCTAAACCCTAAACCCTAAACCCTAAACCCTAAACCCTAAACCCTAAACCCTAAACCCTAAACCCTAAACCCTAAACCCTAAACCCTAAACCCTAAACCCTAAACCCTAAACCCTAAACCCTAAACCCTAAACCCTAAACCCTAAACCCTAAACCCTAAACCCTAAACCCTAAACCCTAAACCCTAAACCCTAAACCCTAAACCCTAAACCCTAAACCCTAAACCCTAAACCCTAAACCCTAAACCCTAAACCCTAAACCCTAAACCCTAAACCCTAAACCCTAAACCCTAAACCCTAAACCCTAAACCCTAAACCCTAAACCCTAAACCCTAAACCCTAAACCCTAAACCCTAAACCCTAAACCCTAAACCCTAAACCCTAAACCCTAAACCCTAAACCCTAAACCCTAAACCCTAAACCCTAAACCCTAAACCCTAAACCCTAAACCCTAAACCCTAAACCCTAAACCCTAAACCCTAAACCCTAAACCCTAAACCCTAAACCCTAAACCCTAAACCCTAAACCCTAAACCCTAAACCCTAAACCCTAAACCCTAAACCCTAAACCCTAAACCCTAAACCCTAAACCCTAAACCCTAAACCCTAAACCCTAAACCCTAAACCCTAAACCCTAAACCCTAAACCCTAAACCCTAAACCCTAAACCCTAAACCCTAAACCCTAAACCCTAAACCCTAAACCCTAAACCCTAAACCCTAAACCCTAAACCCTAAACCCTAAACCCTAAACCCTAAACCCTAAACCCTAAACCCTAAACCCTAAACCCTAAACCCTAAACCCTAAACCCTAAACCCTAAACCCTAAACCCTAAACCCTAAACCCTAAACCCTAAACCCTAAACCCTAAACCCTAAACCCTAAACCCTAAACCCTAAACCCTAAACCCTAAACCCTAAACCCTAAACCCTAAACCCTAAACCCTAAACCCTAAACCCTAAACCCTAAACCCTAAACCCTAAACCCTAAACCCTAAACCCTAAACCCTAAACCCTAAACCCTAAACCCTAAACCCTAAACCCTAAACCCTAAACCCTAAACCCTAAACCCTAAACCCTAAACCCTAAACCCTAAACCCTAAACCCTAAACCCTAAACCCTAAACCCTAAACCCTAAACCCTAAACCCTAAACCCTAAACCCTAAACCCTAAACCCTAAACCCTAAACCCTAAACCCTAAACCCTAAACCCTAAACCCTAAACCCTAAACCCTAAACCCTAAACCCTAAACCCTAAACCCTAAACCCTAAACCCTAAACCCTAAACCCTAAACCCTAAACCCTAAACCCTAAACCCTAAACCCTAAACCCTAAACCCTAAACCCTAAACCCTAAACCCTAAACCCTAAACCCTAAACCCTAAACCCTAAACCCTAAACCCTAAACCCTAAACCCTAAACCCTAAACCCTAAACCCTAAACCCTAAACCCTAAACCCTAAACCCTAAACCCTAAACCCTAAACCCTAAACCCTAAACCCTAAACCCTAAACCCTAAACCCTAAACCCTAAACCCTAAACCCTAAACCCTAAACCCTAAACCCTAAACCCTAAACCCTAAACCCTAAACCCTAAACCCTAAACCCTAAACCCTAAACCCTAAACCCTAAACCCTAAACCCTAAACCCTAAACCCTAAACCCTAAACCCTAAACCCTAAACCCTAAACCCTAAACCCTAAACCCTAAACCCTAAACCCTAAACCCTAAACCCTAAACCCTAAACCCTAAACCCTAAACCCTAAACCCTAAACCCTAAACCCTAAACCCTAAACCCTAAACCCTAAACCCTAAACCCTAAACCCTAAACCCTAAACCCTAAACCCTAAACCCTAAACCCTAAACCCTAAACCCTAAACCCTAAACCCTAAACCCTAAACCCTAAACCCTAAACCCTAAACCCTAAACCCTAAACCCTAAACCCTAAACCCTAAACCCTAAACCCTAAACCCTAAACCCTAAACCCTAAACCCTAAACCCTAAACCCTAAACCCTAAACCCTAAACCCTAAACCCTAAACCCTAAACCCTAAACCCTAAACCCTAAACCCTAAACCCTAAACCCTAAACCCTAAACCCTAAACCCTAAACCCTAAACCCTAAACCCTAAACCCTAAACCCTAAACCCTAAACCCTAAACCCTAAACCCTAAACCCTAAACCCTAAACCCTAAACCCTAAACCCTAAACCCTAAACCCTAAACCCTAAACCCTAAACCCTAAACCCTAAACCCTAAACCCTAAACCCTAAACCCTAAACCCTAAACCCTAAACCCTAAACCCTAAACCCTAAACCCTAAACCCTAAACCCTAAACCCTAAACCCTAAACCCTAAACCCTAAACCCTAAACCCTAAACCCTAAACCCTAAACCCTAAACCCTAAACCCTAAACCCTAAACCCTAAACCCTAAACCCTAAACCCTAAACCCTAAACCCTAAACCCTAAACCCTAAACCCTAAACCCTAAACCCTAAACCCTAAACCCTAAACCCTAAACCCTAAACCCTAAACCCTAAACCCTAAACCCTAAACCCTAAACCCTAAACCCTAAACCCTAAACCCTAAACCCTAAACCCTAAACCCTAAACCCTAAACCCTAAACCCTAAACCCTAAACCCTAAACCCTAAACCCTAAACCCTAAACCCTAAACCCTAAACCCTAAACCCTAAACCCTAAACCCTAAACCCTAAACCCTAAACCCTAAACCCTAAACCCTAAACCCTAAACCCTAAACCCTAAACCCTAAACCCTAAACCCTAAACCCTAAACCCTAAACCCTAAACCCTAAACCCTAAACCCTAAACCCTAAACCCTAAACCCTAAACCCTAAACCCTAAACCCTAAACCCTAAACCCTAAACCCTAAACCCTAAACCCTAAACCCTAAACCCTAAACCCTAAACCCTAAACCCTAAACCCTAAACCCTAAACCCTAAACCCTAAACCCTAAACCCTAAACCCTAAACCCTAAACCCTAAACCCTAAACCCTAAACCCTAAACCCTAAACCCTAAACCCTAAACCCTAAACCCTAAACCCTAAACCCTAAACCCTAAACCCTAAACCCTAAACCCTAAACCCTAAACCCTAAACCCTAAACCCTAAACCCTAAACCCTAAACCCTAAACCCTAAACCCTAAACCCTAAACCCTAAACCCTAAACCCTAAACCCTAAACCCTAAACCCTAAACCCTAAACCCTAAACCCTAAACCCTAAACCCTAAACCCTAAACCCTAAACCCTAAACCCTAAACCCTAAACCCTAAACCCTAAACCCTAAACCCTAAACCCTAAACCCTAAACCCTAAACCCTAAACCCTAAACCCTAAACCCTAAACCCTAAACCCTAAACCCTAAACCCTAAACCCTAAACCCTAAACCCTAAACCCTAAACCCTAAACCCTAAACCCTAAACCCTAAACCCTAAACCCTAAACCCTAAACCCTAAACCCTAAACCCTAAACCCTAAACCCTAAACCCTAAACCCTAAACCCTAAACCCTAAACCCTAAACCCTAAACCCTAAACCCTAAACCCTAAACCCTAAACCCTAAACCCTAAACCCTAAACCCTAAACCCTAAACCCTAAACCCTAAACCCTAAACCCTAAACCCTAAACCCTAAACCCTAAACCCTAAACCCTAAACCCTAAACCCTAAACCCTAAACCCTAAACCCTAAACCCTAAACCCTAAACCCTAAACCCTAAACCCTAAACCCTAAACCCTAAACCCTAAACCCTAAACCCTAAACCCTAAACCCTAAACCCTAAACCCTAAACCCTAAACCCTAAACCCTAAACCCTAAACCCTAAACCCTAAACCCTAAACCCTAAACCCTAAACCCTAAACCCTAAACCCTAAACCCTAAACCCTAAACCCTAAACCCTAAACCCTAAACCCTAAACCCTAAACCCTAAACCCTAAACCCTAAACCCTAAACCCTAAACCCTAAACCCTAAACCCTAAACCCTAAACCCTAAACCCTAAACCCTAAACCCTAAACCCTAAACCCTAAACCCTAAACCCTAAACCCTAAACCCTAAACCCTAAACCCTAAACCCTAAACCCTAAACCCTAAACCCTAAACCCTAAACCCTAAACCCTAAACCCTAAACCCTAAACCCTAAACCCTAAACCCTAAACCCTAAACCCTAAACCCTAAACCCTAAACCCTAAACCCTAAACCCTAAACCCTAAACCCTAAACCCTAAACCCTAAACCCTAAACCCTAAACCCTAAACCCTAAACCCTAAACCCTAAACCCTAAACCCTAAACCCTAAACCCTAAACCCTAAACCCTAAACCCTAAACCCTAAACCCTAAACCCTAAACCCTAAACCCTAAACCCTAAACCCTAAACCCTAAACCCTAAACCCTAAACCCTAAACCCTAAACCCTAAACCCTAAACCCTAAACCCTAAACCCTAAACCCTAAACCCTAAACCCTAAACCCTAAACCCTAAACCCTAAACCCTAAACCCTAAACCCTAAACCCTAAACCCTAAACCCTAAACCCTAAACCCTAAACCCTAAACCCTAAACCCTAAACCCTAAACCCTAAACCCTAAACCCTAAACCCTAAACCCTAA